>NC_088399.1:78769453-78779453 GCF_034236695.1 Oncorhynchus nerka
TGCACTTCCTCTCTCTCTTTCCTATGTAATGCACTTTCTCTCTCTCTTTTCCCTATGTAATGCAATTCCTCTCTCTTTTCCCTATGTAATCTTTTTCTTTTCCTATGTAATGCACTTTCTCTCTCTCTCTTTTCTATGTAATGCTCTCTTTCTTTTCCTATGTAATGCACTTCCTCTCTCTCTTTTCCTTATGTAATGCACTTTCTCTCTCTCTTTTCCCTACGTAATGCACTTCCTCTCTCTCTTTTCCCTATGTAATGCAATTCCTCTCTCTCTCTTTTCCCTATGTAATGCACTTCTCTCTCTCTTCCCTATGTAATGCACTTTCTCTCCCCCCCCTCTCTCCCTTTTCCCTATGTAATGCACTTCCTCTCTCTCTTTTCCCTATGTAATGCACTTCCTCTCTCTCTCTTTTCCCTATGTAATGCACTTCCTCTCTCTCCCTTTTCCCTATGTAATGCACTTTCTCTCTCTCTCCCCCTCTCTCCCTTTTCCCTATGTAATGCACTTCCTCTCTCTCCCCTTTCTCTATGTAATGCACTTCCTCTCTCTCTCCCCTCTCGCCCTTTCCCTATGTAATGCACTTCCTCTCTCTCTCCCCTCTCTCCCTTTCCCTATGTAATGCACTTCCTCTCTCTCCCCTTTCTCTATGTAATGCACTTCCTCTCTCCCTTTTCCCTATGTAATGCACTTCCTCTCTCTCCATTTCCCTATGTAATGCACTTCCTCTTTCTCCATTTTCCCTATGTAATGCACTTCCCCTCTCTCCCTTTTCCCCAAGTAATGCACTTCCCCTCTCTCCCTTTTCCCTATGTAATGCATTTTTCTCTCTCTCTCCCTTTTCCCTATGTAATGCACTTCCTCTCTCCCTTTTCCTATGTAATGCACTTTCTCTCCCCCTCTCTCCCTTTTCCCTATGTAATGCTTCTCTCTCTCCTTTTTCCTACTTCCTCTCTCTCCCTTTTCCCTATGTAATGCACTTTCTCTCTCTCTCCCCTCTCTCTCCCTTTTCCCCATGTAATGCATCCTCTCTCTCCCTTTTCTCTCCTTCTCTCCCCCTCTCTCCCTTTTCCCTATGTAATGCACTTCCTCTCTCTCCCCTTTCCCTATGTAATGCACTTCCCCCTCTCTCCCTTTTCCCCAAGTAATGCACTTCCCCTCTCTCCCTTTTCCCTATGTAATGCATTTTCTCTCTCTCTCCCTTTCCCTATGTAATGCACTATCCCTCTCTCCCTTTTCCCTATGTAATGCACTTTCTTTCTCTCCCCCCTCTCTCCCTTTTCCTATGTAATGCACTTCCTCTCTCTCCCTTTTCCCTATGTAATGCACTTTCTCTCTCTCTCCCCTCTCTCCCTTTTCCCCATGTAATGCACTTTCTCTCTCTCTCCCCTCTCTCCCTTTTCCCTATGTAATGCACTTCCTCTCTCTCCCCTTTCCTATGTAATGCACTTCCTCTCTCTCTCCTATGTAATCCCTCTCCCTTTCCTATGTAATGCACTTCCTCTCTCTCCATTTCCCTATGTAATGCACTTCCTCTTTCTCCTTTTCCCTATGTAATGCACTTCCTCTCTCTCTCTCTCCCCTCTCTCCCTTTTTCCTATGTAATGCAATTCCTCTCTCTCTCTTTTCCTATGTAATGCACTCCTCTCTCTCTCTCCCCTCTATCTCTTTTCCCTATGTAATGCAATTCTCTCTCTCTCTTTTCCCTATGTAATGTACTTCCTCTCTCTTTTTTCCCTATGTAATGCACTTTCTCTCTCTCTTTTCCCTATGTAATGCACTTCCTCTCTCTCTTTTCCCTATGTAATGCACTTCCTCTCTCCCCTTTCCCTATGTAATGCACTTCCGCTCTCTCTTTTCCCTATGTAATGCACTTCCTCTCTCTCTTTTCCCTATGTAATGCACTTCCTCTCTCTCTTTCCCTATGTAATGCACTACCTCTCCTCTCCCCTTTCTCTATGTAATGCACTCTCTCTCTCTCTCCCCCTCTCTCCCTTTCCCTATGTAATGCACTTCCTCTCTCTCTCCCCTCTCTCCTTTCCCTATGTAATGCACTTCCTCTCTCTCCCTTTCTCTATGTAATGCACTTCCTCTCTCCCTTTTCCCTATGTAATGCACTTCCTCTCTCTCCATTTCCCTATGTAATGCACTTCCTCTTTCTCCTCTTTTCCCTATGTAATGCACTCTCCTCTCTCTCCTTTTCCCTATGTAATGCACTTCCCCTCTCTCCCTTTTCCCTATGTAATGCATTTCTCTCTCTCTCCCTTTTCCCTATGTAATGCACTATCCTCTCTCTCCCTTTTCCCTATGTAATGCACTTTCTCTCCCCCCCCTCTCTCCCTTTTCCCTATGTAATGCACTTCCTCTCTCTCCCTTTTCCCTATGTAATGCACTTTCTCTCTCTCTCCCCCTCTCTCCCTTTTCCCTATGTAATGCACTTTCTCTCTCTCTCCCCTCTCTCTCCCTTTCCCTATGTAATGCACTTCCTCTCTCTCCCCTTTCCCTATTTAATGCACTTTTCTCTCTCTCTCTTTTCCCTCTATCCCTTTTCCCTATGTAATGCAATTCCTCTCTCTCTCTCTTTTCCCTATGTAATGCTCTTCCTCTCTCTCCCCTCTTCTCTTTTCCCTATGTAATGCAATTCCTCTCTCTCTCTTCTTTTCCCTATGTAATGCACTCTCTCTTTTCCCTTTTAAGTAATGCACTTCCTCTCTCTCTTTTCCCTATGTAATGCACTTCTCTCTCTCTCTTTTCCTATGCAATGCACTTTCTCTCTCTCTTTTCCCTATGTAATGCACTTCCTCTCTCTTTTCCTTATGTAATGCACTTCTCTCTCTCTTTTCCCCGTAATGCACTTCTCTCTCCCTTTTCCCTATGTAATGCACTTCCTCTCTCTCCATTTCCCTATGTAATGCACTTCCTCTTTCTCCATTTTCCCTATGTAATGCACTTCCCCTCTCTCCCTTTTCCCCATGTAATGCACTTCCCCTCTCTCCCTTTTCCCTATGTAATGCATTTTCTCTCTCTCTCCCTTTTCCCTATGTAATGCACTATCCTCTCTCTCCCTTTTCCCTATGTAATGCACTTTCTCTCCCCCCCCTCTCTCCCTTTTCCCTATGTAATGCACTTCCTCTCTCTCCCTTTTCCCTATGTAATGCACTTTCTCTCTCTGCCTTCCTCTCTCTCTTTTCTCCCCCTCTCTCCCTTTTCCCCATGTAATGCACTTTCTCTCTCTCTCCCCCTCTCTCCCTTTTCCCTATGTAATGCACTTCCTCTCTCTCCCCTTTCCCTATGTAATGCACTTCCCCTCTCTCCCTTTTCCCTATGTAATGCACTTCCTCTCTCTCCATTTCCTATGTAATAATGCACTTCCTCTTTCTCCTTTTCCCTATGTAATGCACTTCCTCTCTCCCCTCTCCCCTCTCTCCCTTTTCCCTATGTAATGCACTTCCTCTCTCTCCTTTTCCCTATGTAATGCAATTCCTCTCTCTCTCTCCCTTTTCCCTATGTAATGCTCTCTCTTCCCTCTATCTCTTTTCCCTATGTAATGCAATTCCTCTCTCTCTCTTTTCCCTATGTAATGCACTTCCTCTCTCTCTTTTCCCTAAGTAATGCACTTCCTCTCTCTCTTTTCCCTATGTAATGCACTTCCTCTCTCTCTTTTCCCTATGCAATGCACTTTCTCTCTCTCTTTTCCCTATGTAATGCACTTCCTCTCTCTCTTTTCCTTATGTAATGCACTTTCTCTCTCTCTTTTCCCTACGTAATGCACTTCCTCTCTCCCTTTTCCCTATGTAATGCACTTCCTCTCTCTCCATTTCCCTATGTAATGCACTTCCTCTTTCTCCATTTTCCCTATGTAATGCACTTCCCCTCTCTCCCTTTTCCCCATGTAATGCACTTCCCCTCTCTCCCTTTTCCCTATGTAATGCATTTTCTCTCTCTCTCCCTTTTCCCTATGTAATGCACTATCCTCTCTCTCCCTTTTCCCTATGTAATGCACTTTCTCTCCCCCCCTCTCTCCCTTTTCCCTATGTAATGCACTTCCTCTCTCTCCCTTTTCCCTATGTAATGCACTTTCTCTCTCTCTCCCCCTCTCTCCCTTTTCCCCATGTAATGCACTTTCTCTCTCTCTCCCCCTCTCTTCCTTTTCCCTATGTAATGCACTTCCTCTCTCTCCCCTTTCCCTATGTAATGCACTTCCTCTCTCTCTCCCTCTCTCCCTTTCCCTATGTAATGCACTTCTCTCTCTCCATTTCCCTATGTAATGCACTTCCTCTTTCTCCCTTTTCCCTATGTAATGCACTTCCTCTCTCTCTCCCCTCTCTCCCTTTTCCCTATGTAATGCACTTCCTCTCTCTCCCCTTTCCCTATGTAATGCACTTCCTCTCTCTCTCCCCTCTCTCCCTTTCCCTATGTAATGCACTTCCTCTCTCTCCATTTCCCTATGTAATGCACTTCCTCTTTCTCCCTTTTCCCTATGTAATGCACTTCCTCTCTCTCTCCCCTCTCTCCCTTTTCCCTATGTAATGCAATTCCTCTCTCTCTCTTTTCCCTATGTAATGTACTTCCTCTCTCTTTTTTCCCTATGTAATGCACTTTCTCTCTCTCTTTTCCCTATGTAATGCACTTCCTCTCTCTCTTTTCCCTATGTAATGCACTTCCTCTCTCCCCTTTCCCTATGTAATGCACTTCCGCTCTCTCTTTTCCCTATGTAATGCACTTCCTCTCTCTCTTTTCCCTATGTATTGCACTTCCTCTCTCTCTTTTCCCTATGTAATGCACTTCCTCTCTCTCTTTTCCCTATGTAATGCACTTCCTCTCTCTTTTTTCCCTATGTAATGCACTTCCTCTCTCTTTTTTCCCCATGTAATGCACTTTCTGTCTCTCTCTTTTGTAATGCACTACTTTGACCAGAGCAAAAATCAAGGAATAGGGTGATGATAGGCTCTATCATGCTCTGTATTTTGGGCAACCTATCACAGCGCTCCATTGGATAGCAACCGTCTCTAACCAAGAGAGCTATGGCAAAAACTGAGTGCACCGATATATCATAATTTTGTTGGATTGTTTGTTAGCTAGTTAGCTAGCTCTCAGTGTCATTTGCCACCATTGAAAACTTTGCTTATGCTAAAGCTAGCTAGCCAATGGTTTTCTCCAGTGGTTTGAATGGGGAATTTGACTTCCTAGTAAAATGTTGTCAGAGTTTCCAACAGTTAACAAAGCTAGAGTAAAGATCAATTGTCTTTAGACTTCACGACGCAATTATAAGGTCAGTGGTCTGAGATAATTGTATTCTATGATCCTCCTCTGGATGAGTGAGCGCAAACAAAGACTTCCAGCAGAGCAGGGGAAATGATAATCCACCTCTCTGCTGAAGTATGTGAGAAGAAGACCACGCTAGGAAACAGAACTACATACATTTAAAAAAAGGCACACGTAGCCTACATATCAATGCATACACACAAACTATCTAAGTCAAATAGGGGAGAGGCGTTGTGCCGCGAGGTGTTGCTTTATCTGTTTTTTGAAACCAGGTTTGCTGTTTGTTTGAGCTGGATATGAAGTGGAAGGAAGTTCCATGCAATAAGGGCTCTATATAATACTGCACGTTTTCTTGAATTTGTTCTGGATTTGTGGAATATGAAAAGACCCCTGGTGGCATGTCTGGTGGGATAAGTGTGTGTGTCAGAGCTGTGTGTATGTTGCAAACAATTTGTGATTTTCAACACAGTAATGTGTTGGGAACTTTTAGTTGTTCCGCTGGGAACTTTTAGTTGTCATTATCTGGTCATGTAAGAATGGAAAAAAGTACACCACTTTCTAGTTTTTCAGACGGAAGCATTGAGAGGCATGGCCTTACCCCTCCTTTACTGTAACAAAACAATCACTCATAAACACAAGAGGAATAGAAGGTGGAGGAGGAGGAGCAGGAGCAGGAGCAGGAGCAGGAGCAGGAGCAGGAGCAGGAGGAGGAGGAGGAGGAGAGTGTGTGTTTGTGTGTGTGAGAGAGAGCGAGATAGATAGAGATAGAGAGAGATAGAGAGGGAAAGAGGAAGGAGGGAGAAGGAGAGTGTGTGTGTCTGAGAGAGTGAGATAGAGAGAGCGATAGAGAGAGAGAGATAGATAGAGAGAGATAAAGAGGGAGAGGAAGGAGGGATGGAAACAGACTCTCAACAGCACTGTTTACTCTTTTACTGTGTTTGGTTTAGGATGATGTTACAATGTATAAACTCAGCTGTTCGGACAATTTCAACCTACAATGGAAAGAGGACAGAGAGGATGGGGGGGATGAGGGGTGTGTGTGTGTGGAACCCTAATTACACAGAAACCCTGGATGCATTAGTTCATTCTCTACTTATCTTTTCCAACCTACTGTGGCCTCTCTCTTTCTGACAATCTCTCTCTCTCTCTCTTCCTGTTCCTGACAATCTCTCTCTCTCTCTTTCTAACAATCTCTCTCTCTCTTCCTGTTTCTGACAATCTCTCTCTCTCTTTCTGACAATCTCTCTCTCTCTCTCTCTCTCTCTCTCTTTCTCTCTTTCTCTCTCTCTTGCTCTCTCTCCCTCTCTCCTTCTCTCTATTTCTCTGACTCCCTCTGTCTTTTTCTCTCTTAATTTCTATAAGTGAGGGACGAGACAGAGGAGAGGATGGAGGCATGAGGCGAAAATAATAAAAAAGCACACCAGGAGGTTAGCGAGAGCCATGTGGTACTAGAAGATATTCATTTTCTCTTGGTTTCTCTACCTCCCCCCTTTGGTTTTCTTTGCCATCAGTGTGAGTGAACTGAGGAATGTATTCCAGGTCAGAACACGGCCTACAGTATCCCGTCTCCATTCAAATCAGTTTCCCTTCAACTAAGTGTACAGAGTTATGACTGGGCAGTAACTGAATTGCCGTTACCTACTATGCTTTTCTGTAGGTGGTTGGTTCCTAAATTTGCTCTTAAGCATTTTGTATTATTAAATGTTTTTTTTTATACCAATCAGATTAACCTTAGTCACTGTTCTATTAGATACATATCCACAGACGTTTCTCAGACCTGGCTATATGCAGTTACATAGTAAAGCAACTGGATTCAAAACACTATGAGTCACGAGCCAGCACAAATTATTCATTAAATTAGATAATTGATTGAATTATTAACCAATCAAGAAGGGAGCTGCAGTGAAACCGATCTCCCCCTCTTTTCTCCCTCCTTTTCTCTCCCGTCCTCCCCCTCTCCTCCCACCTCAGTCAGGGTCTGTAGTAAGCCTGAAAGGATTGTTTAACAGTGCACAATGCCTCTGAGTTAAGACCTTATCATCATAAAAAAACACTGCGGTTGTATTTGTAAATGCTAAGCATTCTGGCACACTTGTGTTGCATGCCACACAGCACTATGTTCACTATATAGTGCACTACTTTTGACCAGGGTCCATAGGGATCTGTTCAAAACTAGTGCACTTTGTAGGGAATAGGGTGCCATTTGGCATGTCAAAATTCATTCATTCCAAGTGGGAGCAATTCTACAGCCTGGTCATTCCACGTGGGAGCAATTCTACAGCCTGGTCATTCCACGTGGGAGCAATTCTACAGCCTGGTCATTCCACGTGGGAGCAATTCTACAGCCTGGTCATTCCACGTGGGAGCAATTCTACAGCCTGGTCATTCCACGTGAGAGCAATTCTACAGCCTGGTCATTCCACGTGGGAGCAATTCTACAGCCTGGTCATTCCACGTGAGAGCAATTCTACAGCCTGGTCATTCCACGTGGGAGCAATTCTACAGCCTGGTCATTCCATGTCACATGCTGCTGTTTGCTTTTTTGGCTCATGTAGCTTTTTTGCTTCTCAAGACATACAGTATGTCTTCGCTGTTTTGGGCTGCGCTTATGATGATGATGACTCAATGCCAGTTAAGCTGTCAGAGTTGCCCCCACCACACACAAAATCAAATCTAGCTTTATCGGTCACGTACACAGATTTGCAGATGTTATCACAGATGCAGTGAAATGCTTGTGTTCTAGCGCCAACAGTGCAGTGAAATGCTTGTGTTCTAGCATCAACAGTGCAGTGAAATGCTACTGTTCTAGCGTCAACAGTGCAGTGAAATGCTTGTGTTCTAGCGTCAACAGTGCAGTGAAATGCTTGTGTTCTAGCGTCAACAGTGCAGTGAAATGCTTGTGTTCTAGCGTCAACAGTGCAGTGAAATGCTACTGTTCTAGCGTCAACAGTGCAGTGAAATGCTTGTGTTCTAGCGTCAACAGTGCAGTGAAATGCTTGTGTTGTAGCGTCAACAGTGCAGTGAAATGCTTGTGTTCTAGCGTCAACAGTGCAGTGAAATGCTTGTGTTCTAGTGTCAACAGTGCAGTGAAATGCTTGTGTTCTAGCGTCAACAGTGCAGTGAAATGCTTGTGTTCTAGCGTCAACAGTGCAGTGAAATGCTTGTGTTCTAGTGTCAACAGTGCAGTGAAATGCTTGTGTTCTAGTGTCAACAGTGCAGTGAAATGCTTGTGTTCTAGTGTCAACAGTGCAGTTAAAAAGAACAATAAATAAATAAGTTATATAGGCTGAGCCATGACTAGAATACATTATACACAGTAGATATAACGTGGGGAAACAATATGTAACCATTATTATAGTGACCAGTGTTCAATGACTCTATCTACTGTACATAAGGTCTCCAAGGTGTAGGGTAGAATACCAGATGGAAGCCGGCTAGAACAGTGTCTGAGGTTAAAGGCAGGGTACTGGGTGGAGGTCAGCTAGAACAGTGTCTGAGGTTAAGGGCAGAGTACTGGGTGGAGGTCAGCTAGAACAGTGTCTGAGGTTAAGGGCAGGGTACTGGGTGGAGGTCAGCTAGAACAGTGTCTGAGGTTCAGGGCAGGGTACTGGGTGGAGGTCAGCTAGAACAGTGTTTGAGGTTAAGGGCAGGGTACTGGGTGGAGGTCAGCTAGAACAGCGACTAAGGTTCAGGGCAGGGTACTGGGTGGAGGTCAGCTAGAACAGTGACTAAAGTTCAGGGCAGGGTCCTGGGTGGAGGTCAGGTAGAACAGTGTCTGAGGTTCAAGGCAGGGTACTGGGTGGAGGTCAGCTAGAACAGCGACTAAGGTTCAGGGCAGGGTACTGGGTGGAGGTCAGCTAGAACAGTGACTAAAGTTCAGTGCAGGGTACTGGGTGGAGGTCAGCTAGAACAGTGACTAAGGTTCAGGGCAGGGTACTGGGTGGAGGTCAGCTAGAACAGTGACTATGTTTAGGGCACGGTACCGGGTGGAGGTCAGCTAGAACAGTGACTAAGGTTCAGGGCAGGGTACTGGGTGGAGGTCAGCTAGAACAGTTACTAAGGTTCAGGACAGGGTACTGGGTGGAGGTCAGCTAGAACAGTGACTAAGGTTAAGGACAGAGTACTGGGTGGAGGTCAGCTAGAACAGTTACTAAGGTTCAGGGCAGGGTACTGGGTGGAGGTCAGCTAGAACAGTGACTAAGGTTCAGGGCAGGGTACTGGGTGGAGGTCAGCTAGAACAGTGACTAAGGTTCAGGGCAGGGTACCGGGTGGAGGTCAGCTAGAACAGTGACCAAGGTTCAGGGCAGGGTACTGGGTGGAGGTCAGCTAGAACAGTGACTAAGGTTCAGGGCAGGGTACTGGGTGGAGGTCAGCTAGAACAGTGACTAAGCTTCAGGGCAGGGTACCGGGTGGAGGTCAGCTAGAACAGTGACTAAGGTTCAGGGCAGGGTACTGGGTGGAGGTCAGCTAGAACAGTGACTAAGCTTCAGGGCAGGGTACCGGGTGGAGGTCAACTAGAACAGTGACTAAGGTTCAGGGCAGGGTACTGGGTGAAGGTCAGCTATTGGGGACTATTTAACAGTTTGATGGCCTGGACATAGAAGTTGTTTCTCAGTGTCTCTGTCCCAGCTATGATGCACCTGTACTGTCTCTGTCTTCTAAATGTTAGTGGTGGATGTCCTGCCTCTGTGGCTGCGGTCCAACAACTTAAAAGACGCACCCGATCCCCTCAGCC